>NW_026989910.1:17500-22500 GCF_036417665.1 Passer domesticus | reverse complement strand
AGGTCCTCGGACCTGTTGTCCCCGGCTGGCCTTCGCCTACGGCCGCCTCGCCCGTGGGTAGACCTGCTGTCCCCGGCCGGAGGTCCTCGGCGCTCCGGGGGTAGACCTGTTGTCCCCGGCCGGTCTCGGAGCTCCGGGGCAGACCTGTTGTCCCCGGCTGGCCTTCGCCTACGGCCGCCTCGCCCGTGGGTAGACCTGCTGTCCCCGGTCGGAGGTCCTCGGCGCTCCGGGGGTAGACCTGTTGGCCGCGGCTGGCCTCGGAGTTCCGGGGTAGACCTGTTGTCCCCGGCTGGCCTTAGCCGACAGCCGCCTCGCCCGTGGGTAGACCTGCTGTCCCCGGTCGGCCTCCGCCCCCTGGCGGCCGAGCCCTCTGGCGTGCGCTTGGCTGAGGAGCCGTCCTCGATCGGACGCGCAGCACCCCCGCGGCCCGGGCCCGCGAGCCCGTGCGAGGCGGGCGGCCCGCACGACCGGCAGGCTCGTGCCCGCTCCAGGGGGCGCGCGCAGCGGCTCGCACGCGCCCTTTCCTCCCGAAAGCCGGGAGGCGAAGGCGGCCGACTTTCGCCGCCAGCCGGACGCACGCCCGCCCCCCCCCCCCCCCACCTCCCCCCCCCCCCCCCCCCCCCCCCACCCCCGCAGACAGCCTGCCCGCCTCCCGCTGCCCCGACCGAAAGGGAAGGAGAGAGCCTTTGGGCGCCGGCGGCACTGCCGCCGCCCCCGTGGCCCGAGCGACGGCGGCCCGGCTCCCGGCTCGATTGCCGCATCGCTCGCTCCCTTCGGCCGCTCTCCCCGCTGCCGTCCTGCCGCGGGCTGGGCCGGGGCCAGGGGTGAGCGGGAGGGAAGGAAGGAACGCCATCAAACCAAAAGGCTCGGCGAGAGACGAACAGAAAGTTTCCCGGAAAAAGGGACGGTGCGCTAGGCATCCCGCCACCGCCCGCCCGCCCCGCCCCGCCTCTGCAGCAGGCTCTCGCCCTGCTGGCCGAACCTCCCGGCTGCCTCGGTGTCGGCCGGCTCCTCGCCCGCCCGCCCGCCCGCCCGCCGCTGCCGCTGCCGCTGCCGCTGCCGCTGCCGCTGCCGCTGCCGCTGCCGCTGTGCAAACAGGCCGATGGGAGCCCGGGGTGGGGGGGGAGAGGGCTTGAAAAGTCTGAAGGTGGCGCCAGGGCGTCTGAGGGGGGGAGGGCGGGGCGGCCCCAACCGTCATTGGGCGGAGGCCGGGAAAGTCTGCAGGCGGCAGCAGGGAGTCTGGGGGGGAGGGGGGGTGAGGGCGGGGCGGCCCCAACCGTCATTGGGCGGAGGCGAGGAAAGTCTGCAGGCGGCAGCAGGGAGTCTGAGGGGGGCAGGGCGGGGCGGCCCCCCAACCGTCGTGGCTGGCCGGGGGGGCGGCCGCGACAGGCAGGGCAGGGACCAGGGCAGGGACCAGGGCAGGCGCGGGGACGGGGACGGGGACGGGGACGGGGACGGGGAGAGAGGGCACGCGAGAGGGCGCGTGCCTATGGGCGGGGGGGGGCGGTGTGGTGCTCTGAGAGAGCGGCATCGGGATGTGAGTGCGTGGAGCGGGTGTGTGTCCCCGTGTCTGTCTGTCGCTCTCTGTGCGGACAAGGGCCGGCGGCTTCGTGGTGCCGGCCACGGGCGCCTCGCCACCGAGCCCCCGCGGCCCCCCAGAGCCACGCCGAGTGCTGAAGACCTCTGCGGACCGTGAAAGAACCCGTCCGAAAGCGGCCGCCCGTGTGCCGGCGGCGGCTGCCCCGCCGCCGCCGCCGCCGCCGCCGCCTCCTCTCCCCGTGGGCGGGGCGGGGCGGGTCGAGCCGAGTCGCGGCGTGGGGGGGGGCGGGCAGAAACCCAAGAAAAGCCAAAACCAAACCAAACAAACGACAAAAGAAAAAAACAAACAGACGGAAAAAAACAAAACAAACAAAACCCCACCAAACCAACCCCGGGGGGGGGAACCAAAACCAAACCCAACAATAAAAGCCCCCCAAAGAAACACCAAAAAAAGCCCCCACCAGCCCACCAACCGAACCACAAGCCACAAGCCCCACGCCCACTCCCCCCCCAAAAAGCCCCGAGATCTAGCATCAAACAAAAGCAAAGCAAAGCAAAGCAAAGCAAGGCAAGGCAAAGCAAAGGAAAAACAACAACAACAATACCAACCAGAAAACCCCCCACACACAAAACCCCCCCCCAAGAAAAAAATCCAAAAGAGAAAAAGCCCCAACCAAACAAAACCAAACAAAACCAAACAAAACCAAACCCAACCAAAAAAAAAAAAAAAAAAAAACAAAAAAAAAAAAAAAAAAACAAAAGCAAAAACAAAAACAACCAACAAAACCCAAAACCAAAAACCACCCCCACAACGCCCACCAAAAAAAAAAAAAGCCTCCAAAAACCCCAAAACCTCGAAAATATGAATTGGTCTTAGAAATGGGGGGGGGGGGGGGGGGGGGGGCGGGGAAGGGGGCTTCATTGAGTGGGACAGGGCTGATAGAGCCGTCCGGCTCCGGGGCGTTACGAGGCCGTGAGCTGCCCCCGGCTGTGCAGGCTTGGCGGGGTCAGCGAGGCGCCCGAACCCCGGGCGGCGAGCGGAGAACAACAGGTCTACCCTAGCTCTGCAAGGACACCAGGTCTACCCCCGGCTTCGGGAGGGCAGCCAACAGGTCTACCCCGGCTTCGGGGAGCCAACAGGTCTACCCCGGCTCCGGGAGGGGACACCAGGTCTACCCCGGTTCCGGGAGGGCAGCCAACAGGTCTACCCCGGCTTCGGGAGGGGACACCAGGTCTACCCCGTCTTCGGGAAGGGAGCCAACAGGTCTACCCCCGGCTTCGGGAGGGGCCACCAGGTACTACCCCGGCTTCGGGAGGGGACAACAGGTCTACCCCGGCTTCGGGAGGGGACACCAGGTCTACCCCGTCTTCGGGAAGGGAGCCAACAGGTCTACCCCCGGCTTCGGGAGGGGACACCAGGTCTACCCCGGCTTCGGGAACGGACACCAGGTCTATCCCGGCGCCGGAGAGGACGCCAGGTCTACCCCGGCTCCCCGGGAGACACCAGGTCTACCCCGGCTCCGCGCCCGCCCAGGCTCGGCGCGGTCCCCGGGCGGCGGGCGCTGACGGATGACAACAGGTCTACCTCGTTCCGAAGGGACTTGGTCACATTTCGGCCGGCGCCGGGTAGACCTGTTGTCTCAGCCGGCTCCGGAAGTTCACCAAGGGGTCGCTGTTTTCGGCCGCCTCCCGCTACGTCATGCTAGGAGGCGGCCTGCGGCGGCGCTCCTTCCCGGTCGATTTTCATCGGTCCTCTTGGAGGCGCCGGCGGCCTTGGACTTATCTGTCCGTACTATGGGAGCGAGGTGACGGGCCGCGTCCCCGCAGGCAGGGTTCTCCGCGCCTGTGTCCGATGGCGGTGGGCTGGATTGGCCGCGCGTGCCGGTGGCGCCAGGGTTGGAGAGCACGCCGCCTAACCGAGGAACGAGTCGCGTGGCTTTGTTCCCGGTTCCGTCCGTGGTTGCCCCAGCGAGGTTTGGCGCAGTGTGGAGGGCCCCGAGGGAGAGAGATGTGGTGCGACCGATCGTGGGGCGCGAGAGAGACGTGTGTGGAGCCCGAAAGGGGCCGGTCCCCGCGGAGCCGAGAGAGAAGAGACCGAGGGCGAGCCGGGGGAAAGGGGCCGGTCCCCGCGGAGCCGAGAGAGAAGAGACCGAGGGCGAGCCGGGGGAAAGGGGCCGGTCCCCGCGGAGCCGAGAGAGAAGAGACCGAGGGCGAGCCGGGGGAAAGGGGCCGGTCCCCGCGGAGCCGAGAGAGAGAGACCGAGGGCGAGCCGGGGGAAAGGGGCCGGTCCCCGCGGAGCCGAGAGAGAGAGTCGAAAAGCCGTGTGAGAGCCCCTCGCTGGCCGAGGTGAGGTGGAGAAAAGCCGTGAGCGTGTCCCGCTCCGGCCCGGCCCGGTGGCGGGCGAGGCGGCGGCGCCTCGTCCCTTGTGTGTGGCTCGGCCTTAAGCCGGGGCCCCGCTCGGCGGGCGCCTTTTAATTTTTTTCTATTTTGTTTTATTTCCCCCCCCGGCAGTCGGAGGGTGGACGCGGCTGGGGTTTTTCCTGGCCCTTGCTCCGAGAGCCCCGAGGATGGCCCGCTCGGCCGAGGTGGCGGCGTCCCGTCCCCCGCTCCCGACCTGTTTGCCAGCGTGTCCGTGTCGGAAGGGCGGCGGGGGACGCGCAGTGGGACGCGCGGCCTGGCCTCGGCCTGCTGCGTCGCTTGAGGGGCTCGGCGACGGCAGTCGCCCGATGAGCCGGGGTGGCGCCACCGCCGTCCCCGGCCTGTGGGTTTTTTTTTTTTTTTGTTTTTTTTTTGTTTCGGCGTTGTCCCCCTTCCTCGGCCTTAAGCCGGGGACCCGCGTAGCGGGCGGATTTTTCCAGGGGCAGAGGCCGGCCGCGGTGGCCGGCCTTGCCCTAGCACGGACCCGGAGCCCGACAGAGAGCCCCCCGGCATGTCGAGGGCGAGGCGGCGGCGCCTCGTCCTACCTCGCTTTGCGGGTGGTGCGGCTGAGCCGCTTCCGCCAGGGCAGGCTGGGTTTCCACCGGGGGTCCGTTCACGTTGCCTTTTTTTTTTTGTTAGCGAGCCGGCGTGCGGGTGGAGTGGGGGCTGCCCGGCCGGCCGTCGTTGACGGTCCCCCCCCCCCCCCCCCCTTTCCGGCGGCCTTAAGCCGCGGCACCCGAGAAGCCGCGCGACAAAGGTGCGCGGGCCACGCAAGCCAAGGTGTGCAGAGAGAGAGAGAGCGAGAGAGAGAGGGGCGAGATGCCGGTGGGTCGCCCCTCGGCCCGGGCCCGCGGCCCCTGTGGTTAGCACGGGTCCGTTGCCGAACGCGCGCGCCATGTGCCTTTTTATCGTGCCGTCCCCGCCCGGCTTTTTTTTTTTTTTTTTTTTTTTTGCCGGAGGGGAAGCCGACTGCCGCGTGGCGGGTGAAAGCCGGTGGCCCCGTGGGCACGGTCGGTGGCACTTTTCTCGCACGCTGGGATGGC
>NW_026989910.1:0-5000 GCF_036417665.1 Passer domesticus | reverse complement strand
GCCGGCCCTTACCTCCGGCGGCCCCGGGGCAGACCTGCTGTCCCCGGCCGGAGGTCCTCGGCGCTCCGGGGGTAGACCTGTTGGCCGCGGCCCGGGCCCTTACCTCGGGGGGCCGGGCAGACCTGCTGTTCCCGGTCGGAGGTCCTCGGACCTGTTGTCCCCGGCTGGCCTTCGCCTACGGCCGCCTCGCCCGTGGGTAGACCTGCTGTCCCCGGCCGGAGGTCCTCGGCGCTCCGGGGGTAGACCTGTTGTCCCCGGCCGGTCTCGGAGCTCCGGGGCAGACCTGTTGTCCCCGGCTGGCCTTCGCCTACGGCCGCCTCGCCCGTGGGTAGACCTGCTGTCCCCGGTCGGAGGTCCTCGGCGCTCCGGGGGTAGACCTGTTGGCCGCGGCTGGCCTCGGAGTTCCGGGGTAGACCTGTTGTCCCCGGCTGGCCTTAGCCGACAGCCGCCTCGCCCGTGGGTAGACCTGCTGTCCCCGGTCGGCCTCCGCCCCCTGGCGGCCGAGCCCTCTGGCGTGCGCTTGGCTGAGGAGCCGTCCTCGATCGGACGCGCAGCACCCCCGCGGCCCGGGCCCGCGAGCCCGTGCGAGGCGGGCGGCCCGCACGACCGGCAGGCTCGTGCCCGCTCCAGGGGGCGCGCGCAGCGGCTCGCACGCGCCCTTTCCTCCCGAAAGCCGGGAGGCGAAGGCGGCCGACTTTCGCCGCCAGCCGGACGCACGCCCGCCCCCCCCCCCCCCCACCTCCCCCCCCCCCCCCCCCACCCCCCCCCCCCCCACCCCCGCAGACAGCCTGCCCGCCTCCCGCTGCCCCGACCGAAAGGGAAGGAGAGAGCCTTTGGGCGCCGGCGGCACTGCCGCCGCCCCCGTGGCCCGAGCGACGGCGGCCCGGCTCCCGGCTCGATTGCCGCATCGCTCGCTCCCTTCGGCCGCTCTCCCCGCTGCCGTCCTGCCGCGGGCTGGGCCGGGGCCAGGGGTGAGCGGGAGGGAAGGAAGGAACGCCATCAAACCAAAAGGCTCGGCGAGAGACGAACAGAAAGTTTCCCGGAAAAAGGGACGGTGCGCTAGGCATCCCGCCACCGCCCGCCCGCCCCGCCCCGCCTCTGCAGCAGGCTCTCGCCCTGCTGGCCGAACCTCCCGGCTGCCTCGGTGTCGGCCGGCTCCTCGCCCGCCCGCCCGCCCGCCCGCCGCTGCCGCTGCCGCTGCCGCTGCCGCTGCCGCTGCCGCTGCCGCTGCCGCTGTGCAAACAGGCCGATGGGAGCCCGGGGTGGGGGGGGAGAGGGCTTGAAAAGTCTGAAGGTGGCGCCAGGGCGTCTGAGGGGGGGAGGGCGGGGCGGCCCCAACCGTCATTGGGCGGAGGCCGGGAAAGTCTGCAGGCGGCAGCAGGGAGTCTGGGGGGGAGGGGGGGTGAGGGCGGGGCGGCCCCAACCGTCATTGGGCGGAGGCGAGGAAAGTCTGCAGGCGGCAGCAGGGAGTCTGAGGGGGGCAGGGCGGGGCGGCCCCCCAACCGTCGTGGCTGGCCGGGGGGGCGGCCGCGACAGGCAGGGCAGGGACCAGGGCAGGGACCAGGGCAGGCGCGGGGACGGGGACGGGGACGGGGACGGGGACGGGGAGAGAGGGCACGCGAGAGGGCGCGTGCCTATGGGCGGGGGGGGGCGGTGTGGTGCTCTGAGAGAGCGGCATCGGGATGTGAGTGCGTGGAGCGGGTGTGTGTCCCCGTGTCTGTCTGTCGCTCTCTGTGCGGACAAGGGCCGGCGGCTTCGTGGTGCCGGCCACGGGCGCCTCGCCACCGAGCCCCCGCGGCCCCCCAGAGCCACGCCGAGTGCTGAAGACCTCTGCGGACCGTGAAAGAACCCGTCCGAAAGCGGCCGCCCGTGTGCCGGCGGCGGCTGCCCCGCCGCCGCCGCCGCCGCCGCCGCCTCCTCTCCCCGTGGGCGGGGCGGGGCGGGTCGAGCCGAGTCGCGGCGTGGGGGGGGGCGGGCAGAAACCCAAGAAAAGCCAAAACCAAACCAAACAAACGACAAAAGAAAAAAACAAACAGACGGAAAAAAACAAAACAAACAAAACCCCACCAAACCAACCCCGGGGGGGGGAACCAAAACCAAACCCAACAATAAAAGCCCCCCAAAGAAACACCAAAAAAAGCCCCCACCAGCCCACCAACCGAACCACAAGCCACAAGCCCCACGCCCACTCCCCCCCCAAAAAGCCCCGAGATCTAGCATCAAACAAAAGCAAAGCAAAGCAAAGCAAAGCAAGGCAAGGCAAAGCAAAGGAAAAACAACAACAACAATACCAACCAGAAAACCCCCCACACACAAAACCCCCCCCCAAGAAAAAAATCCAAAAGAGAAAAAGCCCCAACCAAACAAAACCAAACAAAACCAAACAAAACCAAACCCAACCAAAAAAAAAAAAAAAAAAAAACAAAAAAAAAAAAAAAAAAACAAAAGCAAAAACAAAAACAACCAACAAAACCCAAAACCAAAAACCACCCCCACAACGCCCACCAAAAAAAAAAAAAGCCTCCAAAAACCCCAAAACCTCGAAAATATGAATTGGTCTTAGAAATGGGGGGGGGGGGGGGGGGGGGGGCGGGGAAGGGGGCTTCATTGAGTGGGACAGGGCTGATAGAGCCGTCCGGCTCCGGGGCGTTACGAGGCCGTGAGCTGCCCCCGGCTGTGCAGGCTTGGCGGGGTCAGCGAGGCGCCCGAACCCCGGGCGGCGAGCGGAGAACAACAGGTCTACCCTAGCTCTGCAAGGACACCAGGTCTACCCCCGGCTTCGGGAGGGCAGCCAACAGGTCTACCCCGGCTTCGGGGAGCCAACAGGTCTACCCCGGCTCCGGGAGGGGACACCAGGTCTACCCCGGTTCCGGGAGGGCAGCCAACAGGTCTACCCCGGCTTCGGGAGGGGACACCAGGTCTACCCCGTCTTCGGGAAGGGAGCCAACAGGTCTACCCCCGGCTTCGGGAGGGGCCACCAGGTACTACCCCGGCTTCGGGAGGGGACAACAGGTCTACCCCGGCTTCGGGAGGGGACACCAGGTCTACCCCGTCTTCGGGAAGGGAGCCAACAGGTCTACCCCCGGCTTCGGGAGGGGACACCAGGTCTACCCCGGCTTCGGGAACGGACACCAGGTCTATCCCGGCGCCGGAGAGGACGCCAGGTCTACCCCGGCTCCCCGGGAGACACCAGGTCTACCCCGGCTCCGCGCCCGCCCAGGCTCGGCGCGGTCCCCGGGCGGCGGGCGCTGACGGATGACAACAGGTCTACCTCGTTCCGAAGGGACTTGGTCACATTTCGGCCGGCGCCGGGTAGACCTGTTGTCTCAGCCGGCTCCGGAAGTTCACCAAGGGGTCGCTGTTTTCGGCCGCCTCCCGCTACGTCATGCTAGGAGGCGGCCTGCGGCGGCGCTCCTTCCCGGTCGATTTTCATCGGTCCTCTTGGAGGCGCCGGCGGCCTTGGACTTATCTGTCCGTACTATGGGAGCGAGGTGACGGGCCGCGTCCCCGCAGGCAGGGTTCTCCGCGCCTGTGTCCGATGGCGGTGGGCTGGATTGGCCGCGCGTGCCGGTGGCGCCAGGGTTGGAGAGCACGCCGCCTAACCGAGGAACGAGTCGCGTGGCTTTGTTCCCGGTTCCGTCCGTGGTTGCCCCAGCGAGGTTTGGCGCAGTGTGGAGGGCCCCGAGGGAGAGAGATGTGGTGCGACCGATCGTGGGGCGCGAGAGAGACGTGTGTGGAGCCCGAAAGGGGCCGGTCCCCGCGGAGCCGAGAGAGAAGAGACCGAGGGCGAGCCGGGGGAAAGGGGCCGGTCCCCGCGGAGCCGAGAGAGAAGAGACCGAGGGCGAGCCGGGGGAAAGGGGCCGGTCCCCGCGGAGCCGAGAGAGAAGAGACCGAGGGCGAGCCGGGGGAAAGGGGCCGGTCCCCGCGGAGCCGAGAGAGAGAGACCGAGGGCGAGCCGGGGGAAAGGGGCCGGTCCCCGCGGAGCCGAGAGAGAGAGTCGAAAAGCCGTGTGAGAGCCCCTCGCTGGCCGAGGTGAGGTGGAGAAAAGCCGTGAGCGTGTCCCGCTCCGGCCCGGCCCGGTGGCGGGCGAGGCGGCGGCGCCTCGTCCCTTGTGTGTGGCTCGGCCTTAAGCCGGGGCCCCGCTCGGCGGGCGCCTTTTAATTTTTTTCTATTTTGTTTTATTTCCCCCCCCGGCAGTCGGAGGGTGGACGCGGCTGGGGTTTTTCCTGGCCCTTGCTCCGAGAGCCCCGAGGATGGCCCGCTCGGCCGAGGTGGCGGCGTCCCGTCCCCCGCTCCCGACCTGTTTGCCAGCGTGTCCGTGTCGGAAGGGCGGCGGGGGACGCGCAGTGGGACGCGCGGCCTGGCCTCGGCCTGCTGCGTCGCTTGAGGGGCTCGGCGACGGCAGTCGCCCGATGAGCCGGGGTGGCGCCACCGCCGTCCCCGGCCTGTGGGTTTTTTTTTTTTTTTGTTTTTTTTTTGTTTCGGCGTTGTCCCCCTTCCTCGGCCTTAAGCCGGGGACCCGCGTAGCGGGCGGATTTTTCCAGGGGCAGAGGCCGGCCGCGGTGGCCGGCCTTGCCCTAGCACGGACCCGGAGCCCGACAGAGAGCCCCCCGGCATGTCGAGGGCGAGGCGGCGGCGCCTCGTCCTACCTCGCTTTGCGGGTGGTGCGGCTGAGCCGCTTCCGCCAGGGCAGGCTGGGTTTCCACCGGGGGTCCGTTCACGTTGCCTTTTTTTTTTTGTTAGCGAGCCGGCGTGCGGGTGGAGTGGGGGCTGCCCGGCCGGCCGTCGTTGACGGTCCCCCCCCCCCCCCCCCCTTTCCGGCGGCCTTAAGCCGCGGCACCCGAGAAGCCGCGCGACAAAGGTGCGCGGGCCACGCAAGCCAAGGTGTGCAGAGAGAGAGAGAGCGAGAGAGAGAGGGGCGAGATGCCGGTGGGTCGCCCCTCGGCCCGGGCCCGCGGCCCCTGTGGTTAGCACGGGTCCGTTGCCGAACGCGCGCGCCA